>NC_057794.1:297702627-297704911 GCF_018294505.1 Triticum aestivum | reverse complement strand
CCGCGGGCTCCGGAAACCCGAGGGAAAAAGAGGCTAGGTGGCAAATGGTAAGACCAAGGATGGGCATTTCTGGAAAAGCTTTAATCAAGGCGAACTATCAAGGGGTTCCCATTATAACCCAACCGCGTAAGGAACGCAAAATCCGGGAACATAACACCGATAAGACGGAAACTAGGGCGGCAAGAGTGGAACAAAACACTAGGCGAGAGGCCGAGCCTTCCACCCTTTATCAAGTATATAGATGCATTAAGATAACAAGGCAATATAATGATATCCCAACAAGTAAAAAAAAGATGTTCCAACAAGGAACGGCCTCCAATCTTCACCTGCAGCTAGCAACCCTATAAGAGGGGTTGAGCAAAGTGGTAACATAGCCAATCAACGGTTTGCTAGGACAATGGTGGGTTAGAGGTTTGACATGGAAATTTGGGAGGCTTGGAAGCAAGTGCTAGGCATCGTAGCATTGGCATAGCAAAAGAGCGAGCAAACTAGCATAGCAAAGATAGTAGTGATTTCGAGGGTATGATCATCTTGCCTGCACAGTTGTCAGAGTTGACTGGATCCTCGAAAGCAAACTCAACGGGCTCCTCGATAGCAAACTCATCTCCCGGCTCTACCCAAAGAAGACAAACAGAAACAAGGATACAATTAACCACGTGCAAACTCAGACAACACGATGCAAAGATGATATGCTATGCGGGATGCGATGCGGGATGCAAAATGCAAGATATGACAGGAAATGCATGAACTTGGCCTCAACATGGAATTCCAAGTGTGCCACTGGAAAGATAAGATGAAATCTCTTGAAAACGATATAAAGAACGCCAGAATCGGAGTTACGGTTTGGAAATGGCAAGCGATTCAAAAATGACACCGGTCTGCGATTTACAGCAAGTAGGCATCTAAATGCAACGAGATGAACATGCTACAGCACTCAAACATGGCATCAAAATACATGGCAGGGAAGCATTCAAGATGCTCAACAAAAGTCTAGCACTGAGCTAAGGCCAATTCATCCATTAGGAGGTCCAAACAAGCATGGCAAAAACGCAAATGGTAAAATAGATCTCAGACTTAGTGAAATTAACACTTGTGTGGAATTTCAGATCATATAGCCCTCTTCGGAGCAACAAAACAACATGCTACAGGACATGAACATGACAAAGAAAGACATGGCATGGAGCTACTCAACAAGCTTAACAAAAGTCCCTTAGTGACCTTGAGTCAAAAGGGATCACAAAATATACTAACAAGCACACGAACATAGCAAAATATACTGGGACATGCTGAAACATAACTCACGAAGGCATGTTTACGAGCTCGATGCACTCACCATGGTGCAAGTCATGGCAAGACAAGCATACATCCCTTAATAAGGCACAAAATTCAAGCTAGACATGGCAAGAACAATGGCATAGCATGCACGGATCAACTACAATAACATTGGCAAAATCGCAAACGAGTTGACGATCTGCCCAGATTCGCAACGAAGCAAAAGTAGAGCTCGATTGACTCAAGCTAGGGTGCTCCATAATTGCAAAAAAAGACATGGATGGATAGAGCACTACAATATTAACAAAACTCCCTTACTGATCATCCTCAAAAGAGGCACGGATCGCTAGGAAACAACATGAACATATGGCATCGTGAACTAAAGAATCCCAGGACTTAGTGAAATTACTAAGTCCCTGAAAACAGAATTAGCAAGTGCACCACTTTGCAAGCTTGCACAAGTCACCACACACATCCTAAAAATATATGGGTTGCACCTCTGGAAAGATGACAAAACCCTTAACAAAACACATGTAGAACTCACGGGCATAGCATGCACACAATAATCATGGCAAAAATGACAAAAGTGCTAAACGGAGTAACATATCTGACAATTAACTCAAGTAGCCCTCTTCTAAGAGCATTTCGGGCATCATGATGAGCACAAATGAAAATGATGCAATGGAATGAAATGATGTACCCTCTGAGTTGAACATTTTGATATGCTATATGCCCAAATCGGAGCTACGGATGCAAAGTTACGGGGCCGCGATCAGGGGCATATGAACTAAAAATATCCGGGACTTAGTGAAAAAAACTACCCCTAGGGTTTACTATAGCAACCCCGATCCAGATCGGATCTCGCGGCACTGTAGCTGGCCGGACCCGAGTTCACCGGAGTCGGCATGGAGGAGGGAGGAGGCGGCCGGCGAGGGTGCGGTCGCCGGTGGCCGAGGCGGCGGCGGCGGCCGGAGCTGGGGCGACGCCGGCGAGCTCCTGCGACGGCTCGGGG